>NW_027138647.1:0-27500 GCF_035084215.1 Heptranchias perlo
TGGTGCGAGTTAGGATACGGAGGGAGAGCCGAGTTTCAGATGAGCGGATGGTCACTGAGGGAGCACTGGGTATAGTCGAGACTCGGTGCGAGTTAGGATACGGAGGGAGAGCAGAGTTTCAGATGAGCGGATGGTCACTGAGGGAGCACTGGGTATAGTCGAGACTCGGTGCGAGTTAGGATACGGAGGGAGAGCAGAGTTTCAGATGGGCGGATGGTTACTGAGGGAGCACTGGGTATAGTCGAGACTCGGTGCGAGTTAGGATACGGAGGGAGAGCAGAGTTTCAGATGAGCGGATGGTTACTGAGGGAGCACTGGGTACAGTCGAGACTCGGTGCGAGTTAGGATACGGAGGGAGAGCAGAGTTTCAGATGGGCGGATGGTTACTGAGGGAGCACTGGGTATAGTCGAGACTCGGTGCGAGTTAGGATACGGAGGGAGAGCAGAGTTTCAGATGAGCGGATGGTCACTGAGGGAGCACTGGGTCTAGTCGAGACTCGGTGCGAGTTAGGATACGGAGGGGGAGCCGAGTTTCAGATGGGCGGATGGTTACTGAGGGAGCACTGGGTATAGTCGAGACTCGGTGTGAGTTAGGATACGGAGGGAGAGCAGAGTTTCAGATGAGTGGATGGTTACTGAGGGAGCACTGGGTATAGTCGAGACTCGGTGCGAGTTAGGATACGGAGGGAGAGCCGAGTTTCAGATGGGCGGATGGTTACTGAGGGAGCACTGGGTATAGTCGAGACTCGGTGCGAGTTAGGATACGGAGGGAGAGCCGAGTTTCAGATGGGCGGATGGTTACTGAGGGAGCACTGGGTATAGTCGAGACTCGGTGCGAGTTAGGATACGGAGGGAGAGCCGAGTTTCAGATGGGCGGATGGTTACTGAGGGAGCACTGGGTATAGTCGAGACTCGGTGCGAGTTAGGATACGGAGGGAGAGCAGAGTTTCAGATGAGCGGATGGTTACTGAGGGAGCACTGGGTATAGTCGAGACTCGGTGCGAGTTAGGATACGGAGGGAGAGCAGAGTTTCAGATGGGCGGATGGTTACTGAGGGAGCACTGGGTATAGTCGAGACTCGGTGTGAGTTAGGATACGGAGGGAGAGCAGAGTTTCAGATGAGTGGATGGTTACTGAGGGAGCACTGGGTACAGTCGAGACTCGGTGCGAGTTAGGATACGGAGGGGGAGCCGAGTTTCAGATGAGCGGGATGGTTACTGAGGGAGCACTGGGTATAGTCGAGACTCGGTGCGAGTTAGGATACGGAGGGAGAGCAGAGTTTCAGATGGGCGGATGGTTACTGAGGGAGCACTGGGTATAGTCGAGACTCGGTGCGAGTTAGGATACGGAGGGAGAGCAGAGTTTCAGATGAGCGGATGGTTACTGAGGGAGCACTGGGTATAGTCGAGACTCGGTGCGAGTTAGGATACGGAGGGAGAGCAGAGTTTCAGATGGGCGGATGGTTACTGAGGGAGCACTGGGTATAGTCGAGACTCGGTGCGAGTTAGGATACGGAGGGAGAGCAGAGTTTCAGATGAGCGGATGGTCACTGAGGGAGCACTGGGTATAGTCGAGACTCGGTGCGAGTTAGGATACGGAGGGAGAGCAGAGTTTCAGATGAGCGGATGGTCACTGAGGGAGCACTGGGTATAGTCGAGACTCGGTGCGAGTTAGGATACGGAGGGAGAGCAGAGTTTCAGATGGGCGGATGGTCACTGAGGGAGCACTGGGTATAGTCGAGACTCGGTGCGAGTTAGGATACGGAGGGAGAGCAGAGTTTCAGATGGGCGGATGGTCACTGAGGGAGCACTGGGTATAGTCGAGACTCGGTGCGAGTTAGGATGCGGAGGGAGAGCAGGTGGTCTTGTCGGCCGTGCAGCCGATGGGCTCTGAAGCTCTCCTGAGGGAAACAGGCCAACTTCACCTCGCTGGCTGTCGTAGAAACCCAGCGAGAGTTTGGCACTGCACCTCGACCAGGGCTGAGTGAAATCGATCTTCGTCAACAGGGCCGACATCATATGATTGCCCGTCGGTAACTCTCCGACCAATCCACAGATCGGGGAGTCATCGTGAGCCATTCCCAGCAGGTGACCTAGAGGGGAAGAGAGGAGCGTTCAGGAGGACAGAAATCAACACACAGTAAAGCTCCCTCCACACTGTCCCATCAAACACTCCCAGGGTCAGGTACAGGGTTAGATACAGAGTAAAGCTCCCTCTACACTGTCCCATCAAACACTCCCAGGGCAGGTACAGGGTTAGATACAGAGTAAAGCTCCCTCTACACTGTCCCATCAAACACTCCCAGGGCAGGTACAGGGTTAGATACAGAGTAAAGCTCCCTCTACAGTGTCCCGTCAAACACTCCCAGGGCAGGTACAGGGTTAGATACAGAGTAAAGCTCCCTCTACACTGTCCCGTCAAACACTCCCAGGGCAGGTACAGGGTTAGATACAGAGTAAAGCTCCCTCCACACTGTCCCATCAAACACTCCCAGGGCAGGTACAGGGTTAGATACAGAGTAAAGCTCCCTCTACACTGTCCCATCAAACACTCCCAGGGCAGGTACAGGGTTAGATACAGAGTAAAGCTCCCTCTACACTGTCCCATCAAACACTCCCAGGGCAGGTACAGGGTTAGATACAGGGTAAAGCTCCCTCTACACTGTCCCGTCAAACACTCCAAGGGTCAGGTACAGGGTAAGATACAGAGTAAAGCTCCCTCTACACTGTCCCGTCAAACACTCCCAGGGAAAGGTACAGGGTTGGATACAGAGTAAAGCTCCCTCTACACTGTCCCATCAAACACTCCCAGGGGCAGGTACAGGGTTAGATACAGAGTAAAGCTCCCTCTACACTGTCCCATCAACCACTCCCAGGGGCAGGTACAGGGTTAGATACAGAGTAATGCTCCCTCTACACTGTCCCATCAAACACTCCCAGGGCAGGTACAGGGTTAGATACAGAGTAAAGCTCCCTCTACACTGTCCCATCAAACACTCCCAGGGTCAGGTACAGGGTTAGATACAGAGTGAAGCTCCCTCTACACTGTCCCATCAAACACTCCCAGGGTCAGGTACAGGGTTAGATACAGAGTGAAGCTCCCTCCACACTGTCCCATCAAACACTCCCAGGGCAGGTACAGGGTTAGATATAGAGTAAAGCTCCCTCGACACTGTCCCGTCAAACACTCCCAGGGCAGGTACAGGGTTAGATACAGAGTAAAGCTCCCTCTACACTGTCCCATCAAACACTCCCAGGGTCAGGTACAGGGTTAGATACAGAGTAAAGCTCCCTCTACACTGTCCCATCAAACACTCCCAGGGTCAGGTACAGGGTTAGATACAGAGTAAAGCTCCCTCAACACTGTCCCGTCAAACACTCCCAGGGCAGGTACAGGGTTAGATACAGAGTAAAGCTCCCTCAACACTGTCCCGTCAAACACTCCCAGGGCAGGTACAGGGTTAGATACAGAGTAAAGCTCCCTCTACACTGTCCCATCAAACACTCCCAGGGCAGGTACAGGGTTAGATACAGAGTAAAGCTCCCTCTACACTGTCCCATCAAACACTCCCAGGGCAGGTACAGGGTAAGATACAGAGTAAAGCTCCCTCTACACTGTCCCATCAAACACTCCCATGGCGGGTGCAGGGTTAGATACAGAGTAAAGCTCCCTCTACACTGTCCCATCAAACACTCCCAGGGCGGGTGCAGGGTTAGATACAGAGTAAAGCTCCCTCTACACTGTCCCATCAAACACTCCCAGGGCAGGTACAGGGTTAGATACAGAGTAAAGCTCCCTCCACACTGTCCCATCAAACACTCCCAGGGCAGGTACAGGGTTAGATGCAGAGTAAAGCTCCCTCTACACTGTCCCGTCAAACACTCCCAGGGCAGGTACAGGGTTAGATACAGAGTAAAGCTCCCTCTACACTGTCCCGTCAAACACTCCCAGGGCAGGTACAGGGTTAGATACAGAGTAAAGCTCCCTCTACACTGTCCCATCAAACACTCCCAGGGGCAGGTACAGGGTTAGATACAGAGTAAAGCTCCCTCTATACTGTCCCGTCAAACACTCCCAGGGCAGGTACAGGGTTAGATACAGAGTAAAGCTCCCTCTACACTGTCCCATCAAACACTCCCAGGGCAGGTACAGGGTTAGATACAGAGTAAAGCTCCCTCTACACTGTCCCATCAAACATTCCCAGGGCAGGTACAGGGTTAGATACAGAGTAAAGCTCCCTCCACACTGTCCCATCAAACACTCCCAGGGCAGGTACAGGGTTAGATGCAGAGTAAAGCTCCCTATACCCTGTCCCATCAAACACTCCCAGGGCAGGTACAGGGTTAGATACAGAGTAAAGCTCCCTCTACACTGTCCCATCAAACACTCCCAGGGCAGGTACAGGGTTAGATACAGAGTAAAGCTCCCTCTACACTGTCCCATCAAACACTCCCAGGGCAGGTACAGGGTTAGATACAGAGTAAAGCTCCCTCTACACTGTCCCGTCAAACACTCCCAGGACAGGTACAGGGTTAGATACAGAGTAAAGCTCCCTCTACACTGTCCCATCAAACACTCCCAGGGTCAGGTACAGGGTTAGATACAGAGGAAAGCTCCCTCTACACTGTCCCATCAAACACTCCCAGGGGAGGTATAGGGTTAGATACAGAGTAAAGCTCCCTCTACACTGTCCCATTAAACACTCCCAGGGTCAGGTACAGGGTTAGATACAGAGTAAAGCTCCCTCTACACTGTCCCGTCAAACACTCCCAGGGCAGGTACAGGGTTAGATACAGAGTAAAGCTCCCTCTACACTGTCCCGTCAAACACTCCCAGGGCAGGTACAGGTTTAGATACAGAGTAAAGCTCCCTCTCCACTGTCCCATCAAACACTCCCAGGGTCAGGTACAGGGTTAGATACAGAGTAAAGCTCCCTCTACACTGTCCCGTCAAACACTCCCAGGGCAGGTACAGGGTTAGATACAGAGTAAAGCTCCCTCTACACTGTCCCATCAAACACACCCAGGGTCAGGTACATGGTTAGATACAGAGTAAAGCTCCCTCTCCACTGTCTCATCAAACACTCCCAGGGCAGGTACAGGTTTAGATACAGAGTAAAGCTCCCTCTACACTGTCCCATCAAACACTCCCAGGGTCAGGTACAGGGTTAGATACAGAGTAAAGCTCCCTCTCCACTGTCCCATCAAACACTCCCAGCGTCAGGTACAGGGTTAGATACAGAGTTAAGCTCCCTCTACACTGTCCCATCAAACACTCCCAGGGCAGGTACAGGGTGAGAGACAGAGTAAAGCTCCCTCTACACTGTCCCATCAAACACTCCCATGGCGGGTGCAGGGTTAGATACAGAGTAAAGCTCCCTCTACACTGTCCCATCAAACACTCCCAGGGCGGGTGCAGGGTTAGATACAGAGTAAAGCTCCCTCTACACTGTCCCATCAAACACTCCCAGGGCAGGTACAGGGTTAGATACAGAGTAAAGCTCCCTCCACACTGTCCCATCAAACACTCCCAGGGCAGGTACAGGGTTAGATACAGAGTAAAGCTCCCTCTACACTGTCCCATCAAACACTCCCAGGGGCAGGGACAGGGTTAGATACAGAGTAAAGCTCCCTCTACACTGTCCCGTCAAACACTCCCAGGGCAGGTACAGGGTTAGATACAGAGTTAAGCCTCCTCTACACTGTCCCGTCAAACACTCCCAGGGCAGGTACAGGGTTAGATACAGAGTAAAGCTCCCTCTACACCTTCCCATCAAACACTCCCAGGGGCAGGTACAGGGTGAGATACAGAGTAAAGCTCCCTCTACACTGTCCCGTCAAACACTCCCAGGGCAGGTACAGGGTTAGATACAGAGTAAAGCTCCCTCTACACTGTCCCATCAAACACTCCCAGGGCAGGTACAGGGTTAGATACAGAGTAAAGCTCCCTCTACACTGTCCCATCAAACACTCCCAGGGCAGGTACAGGGTTAGATACAGATTAAAGCTCCCTCTACACTGTCCCATCAAACATTCCCAGGGCAGGTACAGGGTTAGATACAGAGTAAAGCTCCCTCCACACTGTCCCATCAAACACTCCCAGGGCAGGTACAGGGTTAGATACAGAGTAAAGCTCCCTCTACACTGTCCCATCAAACACTCCCAGGGTCAGGTACAGGGTTAGATACAGAGTCAAGCTCCCTATACCCTGTCCCATCAAACACTCCCAGGGTCAGGTACAGGGTTAGATACAGAGTAAAGCTCCTTCTACACTGTCCCATCAAACACTCCCAGGGCAGGTACAGGGTTAGATACAGAGTAAAGCTCCCTCTACACTGTCCCATCAAACACTCCCAGGGTCAGGTACAGGGTTAGATACAGAGTAAAGCTCCCTCTACACTGTCCCGTCAAACACTCCCAGGGCAGGTACAGGGTTCGATACAGAGTAAAGCTCCCTCTACACTGTCCCGTCAAACACTCCCAGGGCAGGTACAGGGTTAGATACAGAGTAAAGCTCCCTCTCCACTGTCCCATCAAACACTCCCAGGGTCAGGTACAGGGTTAGATACAGAGTAAAGCTCCCTCTACACTGTCCCGTCAAACACTCCCAGGGCAGGTACAGGGTTAGATACAGAATAAAGCTCCCTCCACACTGTCCCATCAAACACTCACAGGGTCAGGTACAGGGTTAGATACAGAGTAAAGCTCCCTCTCCACTGTCCCATCAAACACTCCCAGGGTCAGGTACAGGGTTAGATACAGAGTAAAGCTCCCTCTCCACTGTCCCATCAAACACTCCCAGGGTCAGGTACAGGGTTAGATATAGAGTAAAGCTCCCTCCACACTGTCCCATCAAACACTCCCAGGGCGGGTGCAGGGTTAGATACAGAATAAAGCTCCCTCTACACTGTCCCATCAAACACTCCCAGGGCAGGTACAGGGTTAGATACAGAGTAAAGCTCCCTCCACACTGTCCCATCAAACACTCCCAGGGCAGGTACAGGGTTAGATACAGAGTAAAGCTCCCTCTACACTGTCCCGTCAAACACTCCCAGGGCAGGTACAGGGTTAGATACAGAGTAAAGCTCCCTCTACACTGTCCCATCAAACACTCCCAGGGTCAGGTTCAGGGTTAGATACAGAGTAAAGCTCCCTCTACACTGTCCCATCAAACACTCCCAGGGCAGGTACAGGGGTTAGATACAGAGTAAAGCTCCCTCTACACTGTCCCATCAAACACTCCCAGGGTCAGGAACAGGGTTAGATACAGAGTAAAGCTCCCTCTCCACTGTCCCGTCAAACACTCACAGGGCAGGTACAGGGTTAGATACAGAGTAAAGCTCCCTCTACACTGTCCCATCAAACACTCCCAGGGGCAGGTACAGGGTGAGATACAGAGTAAAGCTCCCTCTATACTGTCCCGTCAAACACTCCCAGGGCAGGTACAGGGTTAGATACAGAGTAAAGCTCCCTCTACACTGTCCCATCAAACACTCCCAGGGCAGGTACAGGGTTAGATACAGAGTAAAGCTCCCTCTACACTGTCCCATCAAACATTCCCAGGGCAGGTACAGGGTTAGATACAGAGTAAAGCTCCCTACACAGTGTCCCATCAAACACTCCCAGGGCAGGTACAGGGTTAGATACAGAGTAAAGCTCCCTATACCCTGTCCCATCAAACACTCCCAGGGCAGGTACAGGGTTAGATACAGAGTAAAGCTCCCTCTACACTGTCCAGTCAAACACTCCCAGGGTCAGGTACAGGGTTAGATACAGAGTAAAGCTCCCTCTACACTGTCCCATCAAACACTCCCAGGGGAGGTACAGGGTTAGATACAGAGTAAAGCTCCCTCTACACTGTCCCGTCAAACACGCCCAGGGTCAGGTACAGGGTTAGATACAGAGTAAAGCTCCCTCTACACTGTCCCGTCAAACACTCCCAGGGCAGGTACAGGGTTAGATACAGAGTAAAGCTCCCTCTACACTGTCCCATCAAACACTCCCAGGGGAGGTACAGGGTTAGATACAGAGTAAAGCTCCCTCTACACTGTCCCATCAAACACTCCCAGGGTCAGGTACAGGGTTAGATACAGAGTAAAGCTCCTTCTACACTGTCCCATCAAACACTCCCAGGGCAGGTACAGGGTTAGATACAGAGTAAAGCTCCCTCTACACTGTCCCATCAAACACTCCCAGGGTCAGGTACAGGGTTAGATACAGAGTAAAGCTCCCTCTACACTGTCCCGTCAAACACTCCCAGGGCAGGTACAGGGTTAGATACAGAGTAAAGCTCCCTCTACACTGTCCCGTCAAACACTCCCAGGGCAGGTACAGGGTTAGATACAGAGTAAAGCTCCCTCTCCACTGTCCCATCAAACACTCCCAGGGTCAGGTACAGGGTTAGATACAGAGTAAAGCTCCCTCTACACTGTCCCGTCAAACACTCCCAGGGCAGGTACAGGGTTAGATACAGAATAAAGCTCCCTCCACACTGTCCCATCAAACACTCACAGGGTCAGGTACAGGGTTAGATACAGAGTAAAGCTCCCTCTCCACTGTCCCATCAAACACTCCCAGGGTCAGGTACAGGGTTAGATACAGAGTAAAGCTCCCTCTCCACTGTCCCATCAAACACTCCCAGGGTCAGGTACAGGGTTAGATATAGAGTAAAGCTCCCTCCACACTGTCCCATCAAACACTCCCAGGGTCAGGTACAGGGTTAGATACAGAATAAAGCTCCCTCTACACTGTCCCATCAAACACTCCCAGGGTCAGGTACAGGGTTAGATACAGAATAAAGCTCCCTCTGCACTGTCCCATCAAACACTCCCAGGGCAGGTACAGGGTTAGATACAGAGTAAAGCTCCCTCCACACTGTCCCATCAAACACTCCCAGGGCAGGTACAGGGTTAGATACAGAGTAAAGCTCCCTCTACACTGTCCCGTCAAACACTCCCAGGGCAGGTACAGGGTTAGATACAGAGTAAAGCTCCCTCTACACTGTCCCATCAAACACTCCCAGGGTCAGGTTCAGGGTTAGATACAGAGTAAAGCTCCCTCTACATTGTCCCATCAAACACTCCCAGGGCAGGTACAGGGGTTAGATACAGAGTAAAGCTCCCTCTACACTGTCCCATCAAACACTCCCAGGGTCAGGAACAGGGTTAGATACAGAGTAAAGCTCCCTCTCCACTGTCCCGTCAAACACTCACAGGGCAGGTACAGGGTTAGATACAGAGTAAAGCTCCCTCTACACTGTCCCATCAAACACTCCCAGGGGCAGGTACAGGGTGAGATACAGAGTAAAGCTCCCTCTATACTGTCCCGTCAAACACTCCCAGGGCAGGTACAGGGTTAGATACAGAGTAAAGCTCCCTCTACACTGTCCCATCAAACACTCCCAGGGCAGGTACAGGGTTAGATACAGAGTAAAGCTCCCTCTACACTGTCCCATCAAACATTCCCAGGGCAGGTACAGGGTTAGATACAGAGTAAAGCTCCCTACACAGTGTCCCATCAAACACTCCCAGGGCAGGTACAGGGTTAGATACAGAGTAAAGCTCCCTATACCCTGTCCCATCAAACACTCCCAGGGCAGGGACAGGGTTAGATACAGAGTAAAGCTCCCTCTACACTGTCCAGTCAAACACTCCCAGGGTCAGGTACAGGGTTAGATACAGAGTAAAGCTCCCTCTACACTGTCCCATCAAACACTCCCAGGGGAGGTACAGGGTTAGATACAGAGTAAAGCTCCCTCTACACTGTCCCGTCAAACACGCCCAGGGTCAGGTACAGGGTCAGATACAGAGTAAAGCTCCCTCTACACTGTCCCGTCAAACACTCCCAGGGCAGGTACAGGGTTAGATACAGAGTAAAGCTCCCTCTACACTGTCCCATCAAACACTCCCAGGGGAGGTACAGGGTTAGATACAGAGTAAAGCTCCCTCTACACTGTCCCATCAAACACTCCCAGGGTCAGGTACAGGGTTAGATACAGAGTAAAGCTCCCTCTACACTGTCCCGTCAAACACTCCCAGGGCAGGTACAGGGTTAGATACAGAGTAAAGCTCCCTCTACACTGTCCCGTCAAACACTCCCAGGGCAGGTACAGGTTTAGATCCAGAGTAAAGCTCCCTCTCCACTGTCCCATCAAACACTCCCAGGGTCAGGTACAGGGTTAGATACAGAGTAAAGCTCCCTCTGCACTGTCCCATCAAACACTCCCAGGGTCAGGTGCAGGGTTAGATACAGAGGAAAGCTCCCTCTCCACTGTCCCATCAAACACTCCCAGGACAGGTACAGGGTTAGATACAGAGTAAAGCTCCCTCTACACTGTCCCATCAAACACTCCCATGGCGGGTGCAGGGTTAGATACAGAGTAAAGCTCCCTCTACACTGTCCCATCAAACACTCCCAGGGCAGGTACAGGGTTAGATACAGAGTAAAGCTCCCTCTACACTGTCCCATCAAACACTCCCAGGGGCAGGTACAGGGTGAGATACAGAGTAAAGCTCCCTCTACACTGTCCCGTCAAACACTCCCAGGGCAGGTACAGGGTTAGATACAGAGTAAAGCTCCCTCTACACTGTCCCGTCAAACACTCCCAGGGCAGGTACAGGGTTAGATACAGAGTAAAGCTCCCTCTACACTGTCCCGTCAAACACTCCCAGGGCAGGTACAGGGTTAGATACAGAGTAAAGCTCCCTCTACACTGTCCCATCAATCACTCCCAGGGGCAGGCACAGGGTGAGATACAGAGTAAAGCTCCCTCTACACTGTCCCGTCAAACACTCCCAGGGCAGGTAAAGGGTTAGATACAGAGTAAAGCTCCCTCTACACTGTCCCATCAAACACTCCCAGGGTCAGGTACAGGGTTAGATACAGAGTAAAGCTCCCTCTACACTGTCCCATCAAACACTCCCAGGGCAGGTACAGGGTTGGATACAGAGTAAAGCTCCCTCTACACTGTCCCATCAAACACTCCCAGGGTCAGGTACAGGGTTAGATACAGAGTAAAGCTCCCTCTACACTGTCCCGTCAAACACTCCCAGGGCAGGTACAGGGTTAGATACAGAATAAAGCTCCCTCTACACTGTCCCATCAAACACTCCCAGGGTCAGGTACAGGGTTAGATACAGAGTAAAGCTCCCTCTCCACTGTCCCATCAAACACTCCCAGGGTCAGGTACAGGGTTAGATATAGAGTAAAGCTCCCTCCACACTGTCCCATCAAACACTCCCAGGGCGGGTGCAGGGTTAGATACAGAGTAAAGCTCCCTCTACACTGTCCCATCAAACACTCCCAGGGCAGGTACAGGGTTAGATACAGAGTAAAGCTCCCTCCACACTGTCCCATCAAACACTCCCAGGGCAGGTACAGGGTTAGATACAGAGTAAAGCTCCCTCTACACTGTCCCGTCAAACACTCCCAGGGCAGGTACAGGGTTCGATACAGAGTAAAGCTCCCTCTACACTGTCCCATCAAACACTCCCAGGGTCAGGTACAGGGTTAGATACAGAGTAAAGCTCCCTCTCCACTGTCCCATCAAACACTCACAGGGCAGGTACAGGGTTAGATGCAGAGTAAAGCTCCCTCTACACTGTCCCGTCAAACACTCCCAGGGCAGGTACAGGGTTAGATACAGAGTAAAGCTCCCTCTACACTGTCCCGTCAAACACTCCCAGGGCAGGTACAGGGTTAGATACAGAGTAAAGCTCCCTCTACACTGTCCCATCAAACACTCCCAGGGGCAGGTACAGGGTGAGATACAGAGTAAAGCTCCCTCTACACTGTCCCGTCAAACACTCCAAGGGCAGGTACAGGGTTAGATACAGAGTAAAGCTCCCTCTACACTGTCCCATCAAACACTCCCAGGGCAGGTACAGGGTTAGATACAGAGTAAAGCTCCCTCTGCACTGTCCCATCAAACACTCCCAGGGCAGGTACAGGGTTAGATACAGAGTAAAGCTCCCTCCACACTGTCCCATCAAACACTCCCAGGGTCAGGTACAGGGTTAGATACAGAGTAAAGCTCCCTCTACACTGTCCCATCAAACACTCCCAGGGTCAGGTACAGGTTTAGATACAGAGTAAAGCTCCCTCTACACTGTCCCATCAAACACTCCCAGGGCAGGTACAGGGTTAGATACAGAGTAAAGCTCCCTCTACACTGTCCCATCAAACATTCCCAGGGCAGGTACAGGGTTAGATACAGAGTAAAGCTCCCTCCACACTGTCCCATCAAACACTCCCAGGGCAGGTACAGGGTTAGATACAGAGTAAAGCTCCCTCTACACTGTCCCATCAAACACTCCCAGGGTCAGGTGCAGGGTTAGATACAGAGTAAAGCTCCCTCTACACTGTCCCGTCAAACACTCCCAGGACAGGTGCAGGGTTAGATACAGAGTAAAGCTCCCTCTACACTGTCCCGTCAAACACTCCCAGGACAGGTACAGGGTTAGATACAGAGTAAAGCTCCCTCTACACTGTCCCATCAAACACTCCCAGGGCAGGTACAGGGTTAGATACAGCGTAAAGCTCCCTCTACACTGTCCCATCAAACACTCCCAGGGTCAGGTACAGGGTTAGATACAGAGTAAAGCTCCCTCTACACTGTCCCGTCAAACACTCCCAGGGCAGGTACAGGGTTATATACAGAGTAAAGCTCCCTTTACACTGTCCCGTCAAACACTCCCAGGGCAGGTACAGGGTTAGATACAGAGTAAAGCTCCCTCTACACTGTCCCATCAAATACTCCCAGGGTCAGGTACAGGGTTAGATACAGAGTAAAGCTCCCTCTACACTGTCCCGGCAAACACTCCCAGGGTCAGGTACAGGGTTAGATACAGATTAAAGCTCCCTCTCCACTGTCCCATCAAACACTCCCAGGGTCAGGTACAGGGTTAGATACAGAGTAAAGCTCCCTCTCCACTGTCCCATCAAACACTCCCAGGGTCAGGTACAGGGTTAGATACAGAGTAAAGCTCCCTCTCCACTGTCCCATCAAACACTCCCAGGGTCAGGTACAGGGTTAGATACAGAGTAAAGCTCCCTCTACACTGTCCCATCAAACACTCCCAGGGTCAGGTACAGGGTTAGATACAGAGTAAAGCTCCCTCTACACTGTCCCGTCAAACACTCCCAGGGCAGGTACAGGGTTAGATACAGAGTAAAGCTCCCTCTACACTGTCCCATCAAACACTCCCAGGGCAGGTACAGGGTTCGATACAGAGTAAAGCTCCCTCTCCACTGTCCCATCAAACACTCCCAGGGTCACGTACAGGGTGAGATACAGAGTAAAGCTCCCTCTACACTGTCCCATCAAACACTCCCAGGGCAGGTACCGGGTTAGATACAGAGTAAAGCTCCCTCTACACTGTCCCATCAAACACTCCCGTCAAACACTCCCAGGGCAGGTACAGGGTTAGATACAGAGTAAAGCTCCCTCTGCACTGTCCCATCAAACACTCCCAGGGCAGGTACAGGGTTAGATACAGTGTAAAGCTCCCTTGACGCACTTAATTACCGATTTCATGGGCGATCGTGAACGCAGTCTGAAGTCCCATTTCCTGAATCACTGTCCCGTCAAACACTCCCAGGGCAGGTACAGGGTTAGATACAGAGTAAAGCTCCCTCTACACTGTCCCGTCAAACACTCCCAGGGCAGGTACAGGGTTAGATACAGAGTAAAGCTCCCTCTACACTGTCCCATCAAACACTCCCAGGGGAGGTACAGGGTTAGATACAGAGTAAAGCTCCCTCTACACTGTCCCGTCAAACACGCCCAGGGTCAGGTACAGGGTTAGATACAGAGTAAAGCTCCCTCTACACTGTCCCGTCAAACACTCCCAGGGCAGGTACAGGGTTAGATACAGAGTAAAGCTCCCTCTACACTGTCCCATCAAACACTCCCAGGGGAGGTACAGGGTTAGATACAGAGTAAAGCTCCCTCTACACTGTCCCATCAAACACTCCCAGGGTCAGGTACAGGGTTAGATACAGAGTAAAGCTCCTTCTACACTGTCCCATCAAACACTCCCAGGGCAGGTACAGGGTTAGATACAGAGTAAAGCTCCCTCTACACTGTCCCATCAAACACTCCCAGGGTCAGGTACAGGGTTAGATACAGAGTAAAGCTCCCTCTACACTGTCCCGTCAAACACTCCCAGGGCAGGTACAGGGTTAGATACAGAGTAAAGCTCCCTCTACACTGTCCCGTCAAACACTCCCAGGGCAGGTACAGGGTTAGATACAGAGTAAAGCTCCCTCTCCACTGTCCCATCAAACACTCCCAGGGTCAGGTACAGGGTTAGATACAGAGTAAAGCTCCCTCTACACTGTCCCGTCAAACACTCCCAGGGCAGGTACAGGGTTAGATGCAGAATAAAGCTCCCTCCACACTGTCCCATCAAACACTCACAGGGTCAGGTACAGGGTTAGATACAGAGTAAAGCTCTCTCTCCACTGTCCCATCAAACACTCCCAGGGTCAGGTACAGGGTTAGATACAGAGTAAAGCTCCCTCTCCACTGTCCCATCAAACACTCCCAGGGTCAGGTACAGGGTTAGATATAGAGTAAAGCTCCCTCCACACTGTCCCATCAAACACTCCCAGGGTCAGGTACAGGGTTAGATACAGAATAAAGCTCCCTCTGCACTGTCCCATCAAACACTCCCAGGGGCAGGTACAGGGTTAGATACAGAATAAAGCTCCCTCTACACTGTCCCATCAAACACTCCCAGGGTCAGGTACAGGGTTAGATACAGAATAAAGCTCCCTCTGCACTGTCCCATCAAACACTCCCAGGGCAGGTACAGGGTTAGATACAGAGTAAAGCTCCCTCCACACTGTCCCATCAAACACTCCCAGGGCAGGTACAGGGTTAGATACAGAGTAAAGCTCCCTCTACACTGTCCCGTCAAACACTCCCAGGGCAGGTACAGGGTTAGATACAGAGTAAAGCTCCCTCTACACTGTCCCATCAAACACTCCCAGGGTCAGGTTCAGGGTTAGATACAGAGTAAAGCTCCCTCTACACTGTCCCATCAAACACTCCCAGGGCAGGTACAGGGGTTAGATACAGAGTAAAGCTCCCTCTACACTGTCCCATCAAACACTCCCAGGGTCAGGAACAGGGTCAGATACAGAGTAAAGCTCCCTCTCCACTGTCCCGTCAAACACTCACAGGGCAGGTACAGGGTTAGATACAGAGTAAAGCTCCCTCTACACTGTCCCATCAAACACTCCCAGGGGCAGGTACAGGGTGAGATACAGAGTAAAGCTCCCTCTATACTGTCCCGTCAAACACTCCCAGGGCAGGTACAGGGTTAGATACAGAGTAAAGCTCCCTCTACACTGTCCCATCAAACACTCCCAGGGCAGGTACAGGGTTAGATACAGAGTAAAGCTCCCTCTACACTGTCCCATCAAACATTCCCAGGGCAGGTACAGGGTTAGATACAGAGTAAAGCTCCCTACACAGTGTCCCATCAAACACTCCCAGGGCAGGTACAGGGTTAGATACAGAGTAAAGCTCCCTATACCCTGTCCCATCAAACACTCCCAGGGCAGGGACAGGGTTAGATACAGAGTAAAGCTCCCTCTACACTGTCCAGTCAAACACTCCCAGGGTCAGGTACAGGGTTAGATACAGAGTAAAGCTCCCTCTACACTGTCCCATCAAACACTCCCAGGGGAGGTACAGGGTTAGATACAGAGTAAAGCTCCCTCTACACTGTCCCGTCAAACACGCCCAGGGTCAGGTACAGGGTTAGATACAGAGTAAAGCTCCCTCTACACTGTCCCGTCAAACACTCCCAGGGCAGGTACAGGGTTAGATACAGAGTAAAGCTCCCTCTACACTGTCCCATCAAACACTCCCAGGGGAGGTACAGGGTTAGATACAGAGTAAAGCTCCCTCTACACTGTCCCATCAAACACTCCCAGGGTCAGGTACAGGGTTAGATACAGAGTAAAGCTCCCTCTACACTGTCCCGTCAAACACTCCCAGGGCAGGTACAGGGTTAGATACAGAGTAAAGCTCCCTCTACACTGTCCCGTCAAACACTCCCAGGGCAGGTACAGGTTTAGATCCAGAGTAAAGCTCCCTCTCCACTGTCCCATCAAACACTCCCAGGGTCAGGTACAGGGTTAGATACAGAGTAAAGCTCCCTCTACACTGTCCCATCAAACACTCCCAGGGTCAGGTGCAGGGTTAGATACAGAGGAAAGCTCCCTCTCCACTGTCCCATCAAACACTCCCAGGACAGGTACAGGGTTAGATACAGAGTAAAGCTCCCTCTACACTGTCCCATCAAACACTCCCATGGCGGGTGCAGGGTTAGATACAGAGTAAAGCTCCCTCTACACTGTCCCATCAAACACTCCCAGGGCAGGTACAGGGTTAGATACAGAGTAAAGCTCCCTCTACACTGTCCCATCAAACACTCCCAGGGGCAGGTACAGGGTGAGATACAGAGTAAAGCTCCCTCTACACTGTCCCGTCAAACACTCCCAGGGCAGGTACAGGGTTAGATACAGAGTAAAGCTCCCTCTACACTGTCCCGTCAAACACTCCCAGGGCAGGTACAGGGTTAGATACAGAGTAAAGCTCCCTCTACACTGTCCCGTCAAACACTCCCAGGGCAGGTACAGGGTTAGATACAGAGTAAAGCTCCCTCTACACTGTCCCATCAATCACTCCCAGGGGCAGGCACAGGGTGAGATACAGAGTAAAGCTCCCTCTACACTGTCCCGTCAAACACTCCCAGGGCAGGTAAAGGGTTAGATACAGAGTAAAGCTCCCTCTACACTGTCCCATCAAACACTCCCAGGGTCAGGTGCAGGGTTAGATACAGAGTAAAGCTCCCTCTACACTGTCCCATCAAACACTCCCAGGGCAGGTACAGGGTTGGATACAGAGTAAAGCTCCCTCTACACTGTCCCATCAAACACTCCCAGGGTCAGGTACAGGGTTAGATACAGAGTAAAGCTCCCTCTACACTGTCCCATCAAACACTCCCAGGGTCAGGTACAGGGTTAGATACAGAGTAAAGCTCCCTCTACACTGTCCCATCAAACACTCCCAGGGTCAGGTACAGGGTTAGATACAGAGTAAAGCTCCCTCTCCACTGTCCCATCAAACACTCCCAGGGTCAGGTACAGGGTTAGATATAGAGTAAAGCTCCCTCCACACTGTCCCATCAAACACTCCCAGGGCGGGTGCAGGGTTAGATACAGAGTAAAGCTCCCTCTACACTGTCCCATCAAAC
This sequence comes from Heptranchias perlo, assembly GCF_035084215.1. Taxonomy (NCBI): domain Eukaryota; kingdom Metazoa; phylum Chordata; class Chondrichthyes; order Hexanchiformes; family Hexanchidae; genus Heptranchias; species Heptranchias perlo. The sequence goes on from NW_027138647.1 coordinate 17,270, forward strand.
ACTCCCAGGGCAGGTACAGGGTTAGATACAGAGTAAAGCTCCCTCCACACTGTCCCATCAAACACTCCCAGGGCAGGTACAGGGTTAGATACAGAGTAAAGCTCCATCTACACTGTCCCGTCAAACACTCCCAGGGCAGGTACAGGGTTCGATACAGAGTAAAGCTCCCTCTACACTGTCCCATCAAACACTCCCAGGGTCAGGTACAGGGTTAGATACAGAGTAAAGCTCCCTCTCCACTGTCCCATCAAACACTCACAGGGCAGGTACAGGGTTAGATGCAGAGTAAAGCTCCCTCTACACTGTCCCGTCAAACACTCCCAGGGCAGGTACAGGGTTAGATACAGAGTAAAGCTCCCTCTACACTGTCCCGTCAAACACTCCCAGGGCAGGTACAGGGTTAGATACAGAGTAAAGCTCCCTCTACACTGTCCCATCAAACACTCCCAGGGGCAGGTACAGGGTGAGATACAGAGTAAAGCTCCCTCTACACTGTCCCGTCAAACACTCCAAGGGCAGGTACAGGGTTAGATACAGAGTAAAGCTCCCTCTACACTGTCCCATCAAACACTCCCAGGGCAGGTACAGGGTTAGATACAGAGTAAAGCTCCCTCTGCACTGTCCCATCAAACACTCCCAGGGCAGGTACAGGGTTAGATACAGAGTAAAGCTCCCTCCACACTGTCCCATCAAACACTCCCAGGGTCAGGTACAGGGTTAGATACAGAGTAAAGCTCCCTCTACACTGTCCCATCAAACACTCCCAGGGTCAGGTACAGGTTTAGATACAGAGTAAAGCTCCCTCTACACTGTCCCATCAAACACTCCCAGGGCAGGTACAGGGTTAGATACAGAGTAAAGCTCCCTCTACACTGTCCCATCAAACATTCCCAGGGCAGGTACAGGGTTAGATACAGAGTAAAGCTCCCTCCACACTGTCCCATCAAACACTCCCAGGGCAGGTACAGGGTTAGATACAGAGTAAAGCTCCCTCTACACTGTCCCATCAAACACTCCCAGGGTCAGGTGCAGGGTTAGATACAGAGTAAAGCTCCCTCTACACTGTCCCGTCAAACACTCCCAGGACAGGTGCAGGGTTAGATACAGAGTAAAGCTCCCTCTACACTGTCCCGTCAAACACTCCCAGGACAGGTACAGGGTTAGATACAGAGTAAAGCTCCCTCTACACTGTCCCATCAAACACTCCCAGGGCAGGTACAGGGTTAGATACAGCGTAAAGCTCCCTCTACACTGTCCCATCAAACACTCCCAGGGTCAGGTACAGGGTTAGATACAGAGTAAAGCTCCCTCTACACTGTCCCGTCAAACACTCCCAGGGCAGGTACAGGGTTATATACAGAGTAAAGCTCCCTTTACACTGTCCCGTCAAACACTCCCAGGGCAGGTACAGGGTTAGATACAGAGTAAAGCTCCCTCTACACTGTCCCATCAAATACTCCCAGGGTCAGGTACAGGGTTAGATACAGAGTAAAGCTCCCTCTACACTGTCCCGTCAAACACTCCCAGGGTCAGGTACAGGGTTAGATACAGATTAAAGCTCCCTCTCCACTGTCCCATCAAACACTCCCAGGGTCAGGTACAGGGTTAGATACAGAGTAAAGCTCCCTCTCCACTGTCCCATCAAACACTCCCAGGGTCAGGTACAGGGTTAGATACAGAGTAAAGCTCCCTCTCCACTGTCCCATCAAACACTCCCAGGGTCAGGTACAGGGTTAGATACAGAGTAAAGCTCCCTCTACACTGTCCCATCAAACACTCCCAGGGTCAGGTACAGGGTTAGATACAGAGTAAAGCTCCCTCTACACTGTCCCGTCAAACACTCCCAGGGCAGGTACAGGGTTAGATACAGAGTAAAGCTCCCTCTACACTGTCCCATCAAACACTCCCAGGGGAGGTACAGGGTTAGATACAGAGTAAAGCTCCCTCTACACTGTCCCATCAAACACTCCCAGGGTCAGGTACAGGGTTAGATACAGAGTAAAGCTCCCTCTACACTGTCCCGTCAAACACTCCCAGGGCAGGTACAGGGTTAGATACAGAGTAAAGCTCCCTCTACACTGTCCCGTCAAACACTCCCAGGGCAGGTACAGGTTTAGATCCAGAGTAAAGCTCCCTCTCCACTGTCCCATCAAACACTCCCAGGGTCAGGTACAGGGTTAGATACAGAGTAAAGCTCCCTCTACACTGTCCCATCAAACACTCCCAGGGTCAGGTGCAGGGTTAGATACAGAGGAAAGCTCCCTCTCCACTGTCCCATCAAACACTCCCAGGACAGGTACAGGGTTAGATACAGAGTAAAGCTCCCTCTACACTGTCCCATCAAACACTCCCATGGCGGGTGCAGGGTTAGATACAGAGTAAAGCTCCCTCTACACTGTCCCATCAAACACTCCCAGGGCAGGTACAGGGTTAGATACAGAGTAAAGCTCCCTCTACACTGTCCCATCAAACACTCCCAGGGGCAGGTACAGGGTGAGATACAGAGTAAAGCTCCCTCTACACTGTCCCGTCAAACACTCCCAGGGCAGGTACAGGGTTAGATACAGAGTAAAGCTCCCTCTACACTGTCCCGTCAAACACTCCCAGGGCAGGTACAGGGTTAGATACAGAGTAAAGCTCCCTCTACACTGTCCCGTCAAACACTCCCAGGGCAGGTACAGGGTTAGATACAGAGTAAAGCTCCCTCTACACTGTCCCATCAATCACTCCCAGGGGCAGGCACAGGGTGAGATACAGAGTAAAGCTCCCTCTACACTGTCCCGTCAAACACTCCCAGGGCAGGTAAAGGGTTAGATACAGAGTAAAGCTCCCTCTACACTGTCCCATCAAACACTCCCAGGGTCAGGTGCAGGGTTAGATACAGAGTAAAGCTCCCTCTACACTGTCCCATCAAACACTCCCAGGGCAGGTACAGGGTTGGATACAGAGTAAAGCTCCCTCTACACTGTCCCATCAAACACTCCCAGGGTCAGGTACAGGGTTAGATACAGAGTAAAGCTCCCTCTACACTGTCCCGTCAAACACTCCCAGGGTCAGGTACAGCGTTAGATACAGAGTAAAGCTCCCTCTACACTGTCCCATCAAACACTCCCAGGGCAGGTACAGGGTTAGATACAGAATAAAGCTCCCTCTACACTGTCCCATCAAACACTCCCAGGGTCAGGTACAGGGTTAGATACAGAGTAAAGCTCCCTCTCCACTGTCCCATCAAACACTCCCAGGGTCAGGTACAGGGTTAGATATAGAGTAAAGCTCCCTCCACACTGTCCCATCAAACACTCCCAGGGCGGGTGCAGGGTTAGATACAGAGTAAAGCTCCCTCTACACTGTCCCATCAAACACTCCCAGGGCAGGTACAGGGTTAGATACAGAGTAAAGCTCCCTCCACACTGTCCCATCAAACACTCCCAGGGCAGGTACAGGGTTAGATACAGAGTAAAGCTCCCTCTACACTGTCCCGTCAAACACTCCCAGGGCAGGTACAGGGTTCGATACAGAGTAAAGCTCCCTCTACACTGTCCCATCAAACACTCCCAGGGTCAGGTACAGGGTTAGATACAGAGTAAAGCTCCCTCTCCACTGTCCCATCAAACACTCACAGGGCAGGTACAGGGTTAGATGCAGAGTAAAGCTCCCTCTACACTGTCCCGTCAAACACTCCCAGGGCAGGTACAGGGTTAGATACAGAGTAAAGCTCCCTCTACACTGTCCCGTCAAACACTCCCAGGGCAGGTACAGGGTTAGATACAGAGTAAAGCTCCCTCTACACTGTCCCATCAAACACTCCCAGGGGCAGGTACAGGGTGAGATACAGAGTAAAGCTCCCTCTACACTGTCCCGTCAAACACTCCAAGGGCAGGTACAGGGTTAGATACAGAGTAAAGCTCCCTCTACACTGTCCCATCAAACACTCCCAGGGCAGGTACAGGGTTAGATACAGAGTAAAGCTCCCTCTGCACTGTCCCATCAAACACTCCCAGGGCAGGTACAGGGTTAGATACAGAGTAAAGCTCCCTCCACACTGTCCCATCAAACACTCCCAGGGTCAGGTACAGGGTTAGATACAGAGTAAAGCTCCCTCTACACTGTCCCATCAAACACTCCCAGGGTCAGGTACAGGTTTAGATACAGAGTAAAGCTCCCTCTACACTGTCCCATCAAACACTCCCAGGGCAGGTACAGGGTTAGATACAGAGTAAAGCTCCCTCTACACTGTCCCATCAAACATTCCCAGGGCAGGTACAGGGTTAGATACAGAGTAAAGCTCCCTCCACACTGTCCCATCAAACACTCCCAGGGCAGGTACAGGGTTAGATACAGAGTAAAGCTCCCTCTACACTGTCCCATCAAACACTCCCAGGGTCAGGTGCAGGGTTAGATACAGAGTAAAGCTCCCTCTACACTGTCCCGTCAAACACTCCCAGGACAGGTGCAGGGTTAGATACAGAGTAAAGCTCCCTCTACACTGTCCCGTCAAACACTCCCAGGACAGGTACAGGGTTAGATACAGAGTAAAGCTCCCTCTACACTGTCCCATCAAACACTCCCAGGGCAGGTACAGGGTTAGATACAGCGTAAAGCTCCCTCTACACTGTCCCATCAAACACTCCCAGGGTCAGGTACAGGGTTAGATACAGAGTAAAGCTCCCTCTACACTGTCCCGTCAAACACTCCCAGGGCAGGTACAGGGTTATATACAGAGTAAAGCTCCCTTTACACTGTCCCGTCAAACACTCCCAGGGCAGGTACAGGGTTAGATACAGAGTAAAGCTCCCTCTACACTGTCCCATCAAATACTCCCAGGGTCAGGTACAGGGTTAGATACAGAGTAAAGCTCCCTCTACACTGTCCCGTCAAACACTCCCAGGGTCAGGTACAGGGTTAGATACAGATTAAAGCTCCCTCTCCACTGTCCCATCAAACACTCCCAGGGTCAGGTACAGGGTTAGATACAGAGTAAAGCTCCCTCTCCACTGTCCCATCAAACACTCCCAGGGTCAGGTACAGGGTTAGATACAGAGTAAAGCTCCCTCTCCACTGTCCCATCAAACACTCCCAGGGTCAGGTACAGGGTTAGATACAGAGTAAAGCTCCCTCTACACTGTCCCATCAAACACTCCCAGGGTCAGGTACAGGGTTAGATACAGAGTAAAGCTCCCTCTACACTGTCCCGTCAAACACTCCCAGGGCAGGTACAGGGTTAGATACAGAGTAAAGCTCCCTCTACACTGTCCCATCAAACACTCCCAGGGCAGGTACAGGGTTCGATACAGAGTAAAGCTCCCTCTCCACTGTCCCATCAAACACTCCCAGGGTCACGTACAGGGTGAGATACAGAGTAAAGCTCCCTCTACACTGTCCCATCAAACACTCCCAGGGCAGGTACAGGGTTAGATACAGAGTAAAGCTCCCTCTACACTGTCCCATCAAACACTCCCAGGGTCAGGTACAGGCTTAGATACAGAGTAAAGCTCCCTCTACACTGTCCCATCAAACACTCCCAGGGCAGGTACAGGGTTAGATGCAGAGTAAAGCTCCCTCTGCACTGTCCCATCAAACACTCCCAGGGCAGGTACAGGGTTAGATACAGAGTAAAGCTCCCTCTACACTGTCCCATCAAACACTCCCAGGGCAGGTACCGGGTTAGATACAGAGTAAAGCTCCCTCTACACTGTCCCATCAAACACTCCCAGGGCAGGTACAGGCTTAGATACAGAGTAAAGCTCCCTCTACACTGTCCCATCAAACACTCCCAGGGTCAGGTACAGGTTTAGATACAGAGTAAAGCTCCCTCTACACTGTCCCATCAAACACTCCCAGGGCAGGTACAGGCTTAGATACAGAGTAAAGCTCCCTCTACACTGTCCCATCAAACACTCCCAGGGGCAGGTACAGGGTTAGATACAGAGTAAAGCTCCCTCTACACTGTCCCGTCAAACACTCCCAGGGCAGGTACAGGGTTAGATACAGAGTAAAGCTCCCTCTACACTGTCCCATCAAACACTCCCAGGGCAGGTACAGGGTTAGATACAGAGTAAAGCTCCCTCTACACTGTCCCGTCAAACACTCCCAGGGCAGGTACAGGGTTAGATACAGAGTAAAGCTCCCTCAACACTGTCCCGTCAAACACTCCCAGGGCAGGTACAGGGTTAGATACAGAGTAAAGCTCCCTCTACACTGTCCCGTCAAACACTCCCAGGGCAGGTACAGGGTTAGATACAGAGTAAAGCTCCCTCTGCACTGTCCCATCAAACACTCCCAGGGCAGGTACAGGGTTAGATACAGTGTAAAGCTCCCTTGACGCACTTAATTACCGATTTCATGGGCGATCGTGAACGCAGTCTGAAGTCCCATTTCCTGAATCACTGCACAATTCTCATTTTTCGAACAAACTGTTCCGATGTGGGCCAATCCCAGAGACTCGCAGGAGTTATCCTGGCAAAGATTCTATTGGGTAAGAGATGTGGAGAGATCAAACCTGAGTGAGAGGGACTGAGAGACACCAGTCAGTGTACAGATATCTCCCTGAGAGAGAGGGACTGAGAGACACCAGTCAGTGTGCAGATATCACCCTGAGAGAGAGGGACTGAGAGACACCAGTCAGTGTAAAGATATCACCCTGAGAGAGAGGGACTGAGAGACACCAGTCAGTGTACAGATATCTCCCTGAGAGAGAGGGACTGAGAGACACCAGTCAGTGTCCAGATATCACCCTGAGAGAGAGAGGACTGAGAGACACCAGTCAGTGTACAGATATCACCCTGAGAGAGATAGGACTGAGAGACACCAGTCAGTGTACAGATATCACCCTGAGAGAGAGGGGACTGAGAGACACCAGTCAGTGTACAGATATCTCCCTGAGAGAGAGGGGACTGAGAGACACCAGTCAGTGTACAGATATCTCCCTGAGAGAGAGGGGACTGAGAGACACCAGTCAATGTGCAGATATCTCCCTGAGAGAGAGGGGACTGAGAGACACCAGTCAATGTGCAGATATCTCCCTGAGAGAGAGGGGACTGAGAGACACCAGTCAATGTGCAGATATCTCCCTGAGAGAGGGGGGACTGAGAGACACCAGTCAGTGTACAGATATCACCCGGAGAGAGAGGGACTGAGAGACACCAGTCAGTGTACAGATATCTCCCTGAGAGAGAGAGGGACTGAGAGACACCAGTCAGTGTACAGATATCTCCCTGAGAGAGAGGGGACTGAGAGACACCAGTCAGTGTACAGATATCTCCCTGAGAGAGGGACTGAGAGACACCAGTCAGTGTACAGATATCTCCCTGAGAGAGAGGGGACTGAGAGACACCAGTCAGTGTACAGATATCTCCCTGAGAGAGAGGGGACTGAGAGACACCAGTCAGTGTACAGATATCTCCCTGAGAGAGAGGGGACTGAGAGACACCAGTCAGTGTACAGATATCTCTCTGAGAGAGAGGGACTGAGAGACACCAGTCAGTGTACAGATATCTCCCTGAGAGAGAGGGGACTGAGAGACACCAGTCAGTGTACAGATATCTCCCTGAGAGAGAGGGACTGAGAGACACCAGTCAGTGTACAGATATCTCCCTGAGAGAGAGGGGACTGAGAGACACCAGTCAGTGTACAGATATCTCCCTGAGAGAGAGGCGTTCTGTCCAGTTCCTGATTTATTGTCGACAGTGAGATTTACTGACTGGGGAGGCGGTGCAGAGTTTGAGTGAGAGGGGAACGAGTTGAGGAGCCTGCAGTCAATAACTTGTCCTGGCCTTTCACTGTTCCCTGCGGTCTGTTTGATGGTTTTGTGGTTTTCTGAATTTCAGCGGGAAGGAATGTTTTGTTCACAGTCGGTGCCAGGAGAGAGAGAGAGGGAGGGAGAGGGAGAGAGAGCGGGAGAGAGAGGGAGACGGAGAGAGAGGGAGAGAGAGGGAGAGAGAGTCAGGGAGAGAGGGAGAGAGAGAGAGAGACAGAGAGAGGGAGAGAGAGAGACCGACAGAGAGAGGGAGAGAGAGAGGGAGAGAGAGAGAGAGACAGAGAGAGAGGGAGAGAGAGGGTGAGACAGAGGAAGAGGGCGAGGAAGAGGGAGAGAGAGAGAGAGACAGAGAGAGAGACAGAGAGAGAGGGAGAGAGAGAGAGAGGGAGAGGGAGAGAGAGAGAGGGAGAGAGAGAGAGAGGGAGATGGACAGACAGAGAGAGAGAGAGACTGAGAGAGAGACCCTCTCAGGGTGAGACAACGTGTCATTGTGAGTGTGAGTTAGTGTCAGTGTGATTCAGTGTGAGTGTGTGTTATTGAGTCAGTGCAATTGTGTGTTCGTATCAGCATAGGTGTGAGCATGTTTGAGGCAGTGTCAGCTTGTAAGTGCAAGTGTGAGTCAGTGTGCGTGTGATCAGTGTGAGTGTGATCAGTGTGAGTGTGATCAGTGTGAGTGTGATCATTTTGAGTGTGTATTAGCATGAGTGTGACAACTGTGAGTTGTTGTGAGTGTGAGTCAGTGTGTGTGAATTAGTGTGTGTTCATTTTGTGTGTGTTTGCCTGAGTGTGAAAATTGTGAGTCAGAGTCAGTGTGAGTCAATGTGAGTGTGAGTCTGAATCAGTGTGAGTGTGATCATTTAGAGCATGTGTTAGCGAGTGTGTGACAACTTTGTGTCCGTGTGAGTCTGAATCAGTGTGAGTGTGATCATTTTAAGTGTCTGTTAGTGTGAGTGTGACAATTGTGAGTTGTTGTGAGTATAAGTCAGTGTGAGTGTGAACCAGTGTGAATATGATAGTTTTGAGTGTCTGTTAGCATGAGTGTGAATCAGTGTGAGTGTGATCATTTTGAGTGTGTGTTTGCGTGAGTGTGACAATTGTGAGTCCGTGTGAGTGTGAATCAGTGTGAATATGATCGTTTTGAGTGTGAGTCAGTGTGATTGTGAATCAGTGTGAGTGTGATCATTTTGAGTGTGTGTTTGCGTGAGTGTGACAATTGTGAGTGAGTGTGAGTCGGTGTGAGTGTGAGTCAATGTGAGTGCGATCATTTTGAGTGAGTGCTGGCGTGAGTGTGATAATTGTGAGTCGGTGTGAGTGTGAGTCAGTGTGAGCGTGAATCAGTGTGAGTGCGATCGTTTTGAGTGAGTGCTCGCGTGAGAGTGATAATTGTGAGTCAGTGTGAGTGTGAGTCAGTGTGAGCGTGAATCAGTGTGAGTGCGATCGTTTTGAGTGAGTGCTGGCGTGAGTGTGATAATTGTGAGTCGGTGTCAGTACGAGCCAGCGTGAGCGTGAATCAGTGTGAGTGCGATCGTTTTGAGTGAGTGTTGGCGTGAGTGTGATAATTGTGAGTCGGTGTGAGTGTGAGTCTGTGTGAGCGTGAATCAGTGTGAGTGCGATCGTTTTGAGTGAGTGCTGGTGTGAGTGTGATAATTGTGAGTCGGTGCGAGCCAGCGTGAGCGTGAATCAGTGTGAGTGCGATCGTTTTGAGTGAGTGCTGGCGTGAGTGTGATAATTGTGAGTTGGTGCGAGCCAGCGTGAGCGTGAATCAGTGTGAGTGCGATCGTTTTGAGTGAGTGCTGGCGTGAGTGTGATAATTGTGAGTCGGTGCGAGCCAGCGTGAGCGTGAATCAGTGTGAGTGCGATCGTTTTGAGTGAGTGCTGGCGTGAGTGTGATAATTGTGAGTCGGTGTCAGTGCGAGCCAGCGTGAGCGTGAGTCAGACGCGGTGCGCGTGCAGATTCAGTGAGGGCGCGATGGTTTCGAGCGTGCGATGGTGGTGAGCCGGTGCGAGTGCGACCGCACGCCTACCTCTCGTGTCAGGAGCACGGCTGCGTCGTGCCCTCCCTCTGCCCCCTCGGGCTGCCCTCCCATCTCCTCTTGCCAGCGGCAGAAGTTGTGGAGCGTCTTCTGGGCGTCGCTGGTGACCGTGGGCCCCTCGCTCTCCTCCCGGAGCACGCGCACCCGCGTGACGGCCAGACGCACGTCGCTGGCCAGGGACGGGTGGCGGTACAGTCGATCGGCAGCGGCAAACAGTGCGAGCAGGTACTGCCTCAACCCGGGTCCAAACGCCCGTGCAAGGCTGGCATCGGCCACGACAAACACCTCCACGTACCGCGTCCTGGATATCGAGCGCCTCCCGCGACTGCTCGGTACCTGCGCGGCCAGGTCCTCGCGCGCCCAGTCAGCTCCCGCCTGGCACCGAGACCCCCGGCTCTGGTCCTGCCCCCCCGAATCGCGCATCGTGCCCCATGCCAGCTGC